>NW_028244023.1:0-35248 GCF_964263255.1 Lissotriton vulgaris
AGTTCTCAAAAAGGGTTTCTTCACCCCGGGAAGTTAATTAAATACCATTTGGAGGCATTTAATGTTCGAGCAAAAACGGCTGATTTTCGACAAAAGAGATAACACCCCCCCCCATTACGTCATGCTTCAGAAATGTGGAAAATGGTCCGTTTTCAAATGTTTTATTTTTGAACGTCAGTATTTGTAGGTGGATCATCAGTGTTAGAGCTAAAATTAGCATGTTTAAAGTGATTTTCATGCTTCCAGGGGCTCGGGAAGTTAATTAAATACCATTTTGGAGGCATTTAATGTTCGAGCAAAAACGGCTGATTTTCGACAAAAGAGATAACACCCCCCCCATTACGTCATGCTTCAGAAATGTGGAAAATGGTCCGTTTTCAAATGTTTTATTTTTGAACGTCAGTTCACATTTGTAGGTGGATCATCAGTGTTAGAGCTAAAATTAGCATGTTTAAAGTGATTTTCATGCTTCCAGGGGCTCGGGAAGTTAATTAAATACCATTTGGAGGCATTTAATGTTCGAGCAAAAACGGCTGATTTTCGACAAAAGAGATAACACCCCCCCCATTACGTCATGCTTCAGAAATGTGGAAAATGGTCCGTTTTCAAATGTTTTATTTTTGAACGTCAGTTCACATTTGTAGGTGGATCATCAGTGTTAGAGCTAAAATTAGCATGTTTAAAGTGATTTTCATGCTTCCAGGGGCTCGGGAAGTTAATTAAATACCATTTGGAGGCATTTAATGTTCGAGCAAAAACGGCTGATTTTCGACAAAAGAGATAACACCCCCCCATTACGTCATGCTTCAGAAATGTGGAAAATGGTCCGTTTTCAAATGTTTTATTTTTGAACGTCAGTTCACATTTGTAGGTGGATCATCAGTGTTAGAGCTAAAATTAGCATGTTTAAAGTGATTTTCATGCTTCCAGGGGCCCAAAACACAAGATTTATGGAATGGTTAAAAGTGCATGAAAATGGCCAATTTACTCACTCTGAGTTCTCAAAAAGGGTTTCTTCACCCCGGGAAGTTAATTAAATACCATTTGGAGGCATTTAATGTTCGAGCAAAAACGGCTGATTTTCGACAAAAGAGATAACACCCCCCCATTACGTCATGCTTCAGAAATGTGGAAAATGGTCCGTTTTCAAATGTTTTATTTTTGAACGTCAGTTCACATTTGTAGGTGGATCATCAGTGTTAGAGCTAAAATTAGCATGTTTAAAGTGATTTTCATGCTTCCAGGGGCTCGGGAAGTTAATTAAATACCATTTGGAGGCATTTAATGTTCGAGCAAAAACGGCTGATTTTCGACAAAAGAGATAACACCCCCCCATTACGTCATGCTTCAGAAATGTGGAAAATGGTCCGTTTTCAAATGTTTTATTTTTGAACGTCAGTTCACATTTGTAGGTGGATCATCAGTGTTAGAGCTAAAATTAGCATGTTTAAAGTGATTTTCATGCTTCCAGGGGCTCGGGAAGTTAATTAAATACCATTTGGAGGCATTTAATGTTCGAGCAAAAACGGCTGATTTTCGACAAAAGAGATAGCACCCCCCCATTACGTCATGCTTCAGAAATGTGGAAAATGGTCCGTTTTCAAATGTTTTATTTTTGAACGTCAGTTCACATTTTTAGGTGGATCATCAGTGTTAGAGCTAAAATTAGCATGTTTAAAGTGATTTTCATGCTTCCAGGGGCTCGGGAAGTTAATTAAATACCATTTGGAGGCATTTAATGTTCGAGCAAAAACGGCTGATTTTCGACAAAAGAGATAACACCCCCCCATTACGTCATGCTTCAGAAATGTGGAAAATGGTCCGTTTTCAAATGTTTTATTTTTGAACGTCAGTTCACATTTGTAGGTGGATCATCAGTGTTAGAGCTAAAATTAGCATGTTTAAAGTGATTGTCATGCTTCCAGGGGCCCAAAACACAAGATTTATGGAATGGTTAAAAGTGCATGAAAATGGCCAATTTACTCACTCTGAGTTCTCAAAAAGGGTTTCTTCACCCCGGGAAGTTAATTAAATACCATTTGGAGGCATTTAATGTTCGAGCAAAAACGGCTGATTTTCGACAAAAGAGATAACACCCCCCCATTACGTCATGCTTCAGAAATGTGGAAAATGGTCAGTTTTCAAATGTTTTATTTTTGAACGTCAGTTCACATTTGTAGGTGGATCATCAGTGTTAGAGCTAAAATTAGCATGTTTAAAGTGATTTTCATGCTTCCAGGGGCTCGGGAAGTTAATTAAATACCATTTGGAGGCATTTAATGTTCGAGCAAAAACGGCTGATTTTCGACAAAAGAGATAACACCCCCCATTACGTCATGCTTCAGAAATGTGGAAAATGGTCCGTTTTCAAATGTTTTATTTTTGAACGTCAGTTCACATTTGTAGGTGGATCATCAGTGTTAGAGCTAAAATTAGCATGTTTAAAGTGATTTTCATGCTTCCAGGGGCTCGGGAAGTTAATTAAATACCATTTGGAGGCATTTAATGTTCGAGCAAAAACGGCTGATTTTCGACAAAAGAGATAACACCCCCCTATTACGTCATGCTTCAGAAATGTGGAAAATGGTCCGTTTTCAAATGTTTTATTTTTGAACGTCAGTTCACATTTGTAGGTGGATCATCAGTGTTAGAGCTAAAATTAGCATGTTTAAAGTGATTTTCATGCTTCCAGGGGCTCGGGAAGTTAATTAAATACCATTTGGAGGCATTTAATGTTCGAGCAAAAACGGCTGATTTTCGACAAAAGAGATAACACCCCCCCATTACGTCATGCTTCAGAAATGTGGAAAATGGTCCGTTTTCAAATGTTTTATTTTTGAAGTCAGTTCACATTTGTAGGTGGATCATCAGTGTTAGAGCTAAAATTAGCATGTTTAAAGTGATTTTCATGCTTCCAGGGGCCCAAAACACAAGATTTATGGAATGGTTAAAAGTGCATGAAAATGGCCAATTTACTCACTCTGAGTTCTCAAAAAGGGTTTCTTCACCCCGGGAAGTTAATTAAATACCATTTGGAGGCATTTAATGTTCGAGCAAAAACGGCTGATTTTCGACAAAAGAGATAACACCCCCCCATTACGTCATGCTTCAGAAATGTGGAAAATGGTCCGTTTTCAAATGTTTTATTTTTGAACGTCAGTTCACATTTGTAGGTGGATCATCAGTGTTAGAGCTAAAATTAGCATGTTTAAAGTGATTTTCATGCTTCCAGGGGCCCAAAACACAAGATTTATGGAATGGTTAAAAGTGCATGAAAATGGCCAATTTACTCACTCTGAGTTCTCAAAAAGGGTTTCTTCACCCCGGGAAGTTAATTAAATACCATTTGGAGGCATTTAATGTTCGAGCAAAAACGGCTGATTTTCGACAAAAGAGATAACACCCCCCCATTACGTCATGCTTCAGAAATGTGGAAAATGGTCCGTTTTCAAATGTTTTATTTTTGAACGTCAGTTCACATTTGTAGGTGGATCATCAGTGTTAGAGCTAAAATTAGCATGTTTAAAGTGATTTTCATGCTTCCAGGGGCCCAAAACACAAGATTTATGGAATGGTTAAAAGTGCATGAAAATGGCCAATTTACTCACTCTGAGTTCTCAAAAAGGGTTTCTTCACCCCGGGAAGTTAATTAAATACCATTTGGAGGCATTTAATGTTCGAGCAAAAACGGCTGATTTTCGACAAAAGAGATAACACCCCCCCATTACGTCATGCTTCAGAAATGTGGAAAATGGTCCGTTTTCAAATGTTTTATTTTTGAACGTCAGTTCACATTTGTAGGTGGATCATCAGTGTTAGAGCTAAAATTAGCATGTTTAAAGTGATTTTCATGCTTCCAGGGGCTCGGGAAGTTAATTAAATACCATTTGGAGGCATTTAATGTTCGAGCAAAAACGGCTGATTTTCGACAAAAGAGATAACACCCCCCCATTACGTCATGCTTCAGAAATGTGGAAAATGGTCCGTTTTCAAATGTTTTATTTTTGAACGTCAGTTCACATTTGTAGGTGGATCATCAGTGTTAGAGCTAAAATTAGCATGTTTAAAGTGATTTTCATGCTTCCAGGGGCCCAAAACACAAGATTTATGGAATGGTTAAAAGTGCATGAAAATGGCCAATTTACTCACTCTGAGTTCTCAAAAAGGGTTTCTTCACCCCGGGAAGTTAATTAAATACCATTTGGAGGCATTTAATGTTCGAGCAAAAACGGCTGATTTTCGACAAAAGAGATAACACCCCCCCATTACGTCATGCTTCAGAAATGTGGAAAATGGTCCGTTTTCAAATGTTTTATTTTTGAACGTCAGTTCACATTTGTAGGTGGATCATCAGTGTTAGAGCTAAAATTAGCATGTTTAAAGTGATTTTCATGCTTCCAGGGGCCCAAAACACAAGATTTATGGAATGGTTAAAAGTGCATGAAAATGGCCAATTTACTCACTCTGAGTTCTCAAAAAGGGTTTCTTCACCCCGGGAAGTTAATTAAATACCATTTGGAGGCATTTAATGTTCGAGCAAAAACGGCTGATTTTCGACAAAAGAGATAACACCCCCCCATTACGTCATGCTTCAGAAATGTGGAAAATGGTCCGTTTTCAAATGTTTTATTTTTGAACGTCAGTTCACATTTGTAGGTGGATCATCAGTGTTAGAGCTAAAATTAGCATGTTTAAAGTGATTTTCATGCTTCCAGGGGCTCGGGAAGTTAATTAAATACCATTTGGAGGCATTTAATGTTCGAGCAAAAACGGCTGATTTTCGACAAAAGAGATAACACCCCCCCATTATGTCATGCTTCAGAAATGTGGAAAATGGTCCGTTTTCAAATGTTTTATTTTTGAACGTCAGTTCACATTTGTAGGTGGATCATCAGTGTTAGAGCTAAAATTAGCATGTTTAAAGTGATTTTCATGCTTCCAGGGGCTCGGGAAGTTAATTAAATACCATTTGGAGGCATTTAATGTTCGAGCAAAAACGGCTGATTTTCGACAAAAGAGATAACACCCCCCCATTACGTCATGCTTCAGAAATGTGGAAAATGGTCCGTTTTCAAATGTTTTATTTTTGAACGTCAGTTCACATTTGTAGGTGGATCATCAGTGTTAGAGCTAAAATTAGCATGTTTAAAGTGATTTTCATGCTTCCAGGGGCCCAAAACACAAGATTTATGGAATGGTTAAAAGTGCATGAAAATGGCCAATTTACTCACTCTGAGTTCTCAAAAAGGGTTTCTCCACCCCGGGAAGTTAATTAAATACCATTTGGAGGCATTTAATGTTCGAGCAAAAACGGCTGATTTTCGACAAAAGAGATAACACCCCCCCATTACGTCATGCTTCAGAAATGTGGAAAATGGTCCGTTTTTAAATGTTTTATTTTTGAACGTCAGTTCACATTTGTAGGTGGATCATCAGTGTTAGAGCTAAAATTAGCATGTTTAAAGTGATTTTCATGCTTCCAGGGGCTCGGGAAGTTAATTAAATACCATTTGGAGGCATTTAATGTTCGAGCAAAAACGGCTGATTTTCGACAAAAGAGATAACACCCCCCCATTACGTCATGCTTCAGAAATGTGGAAAATGGTCCGTTTTCAAATGTTTTATTTTTGAACGTCAGTTCACATTTGTAGGTGGATCATCAGGGTTAGAGCTAAAATTAGCATGTTTAAAGTGATTTTCATGCTTCCAGGGGCCCAAAACACAAGATTTATGGAATGGTTAAAAGTGCATGAAAATGGCCAATTTACTCACTCTGAGTTCTCAAAAAGGGTTTCTTCACCCCGGGAAGTTAATTAAATACCATTTGGAGGCATTTAATGTTCGAGCAAAAACGGCTGATTTTCGACAAAAGAGATAACACCCCCCCATTACGTCATGCTTCAGAAATGTGGAAAATGGTCCGTTTTCAAATGTTTTATTTTTGAACGTCAGTTCACATTTGTAGGTGGATCATCAGTGTTAGAGCTAAAATTAGCATGTTTAAAGTGATTTTCATGCTTCCAGGGGCTCGGGAAGTTAATTAAATACCATTTGGAGGCATTTAATGTTCGAGCAAAAACGGCTGATTTTCGACAAAAGAGATAACACCCCCCCATTATGTCATGCTTCAGAAATGTGGAAAATGGTCCGTTTTCAAATGTTTTATTTTTGAACGTCAGTTCACATTTGTAGGTGGATCATCAGTGTTAGAGCTAAAATTAGCATGTTTAAAGTGATTTTCATGCTTCCAGGGGCTCGGGAAGTTAATTAAATACCATTTGGAGGCATTTAATGTTCGAGCAAAAACGGCTGATTTTCGACAAAAGAGATAACACCCCCCCATTACGTCATGCTTCAGAAATGTGGAAAATGGTCCGTTTTCAAATGTTTTATTTTTGAACGTCAGTTCACATTTGTAGGTGGATCATCAGTGTTAGAGCTAAAATTAGCATGTTTAAAGTGATTTTCATGCTTCCAGGGGCCCAAAACACAAGATTTATGGAATGGTTAAAAGTGCATGAAAATGGCCAATTTACTCACTCTGAGTTCTCAAAAAGGGTTTCTCCACCCCGGGAAGTTAATTAAATACCATTTGGAGGCATTTAATGTTCGAGCAAAAACGGCTGATTTTCGACAAAAGAGATAACACCCCCCCCATTACGTCATGCTTCAGAAATGTGGAAAATGGTCCGTTTTCAAATGTTTTATTTTTGAACGTCAGTTCACATTTGTAGGTGGATCATCAGTGTTAGAGCTAAAATTAGCATGTTTAAAGTGATTTTCATGCTTCCAGGGGCTCGGGAAGTTAATTAAATACCATTTGGAGGCATTTAATGTTCGAGCAAAAACGGCTGATTTTCGACAAAAGAGATAACACCCCCCCATTACGTCATGCTTCAGAAATGTGGAAAATGGTCCGTTTTCAAATGTTTTATTTTTGAACGTCAGTTCACATTTGTAGGTGGATCATCAGGGTTAGAGCTAAAATTAGCATGTTTAAAGTGATTTTCATGCTTCCAGGGGCTCGGGAAGTTAATTAAATACCATTTGGAGGCATTTAATGTTCGAGCAAAAACGGCTGATTTTCGACAAAAGAGATAACACCCCCCCATTACGTCATGCTTCAGAAATGTGGAAAATGGTCCGTTTTCAAATGTTTTATTTTTGAACGTCAGTTCACATTTGTAGGTGGATCATCAGTGTTAGAGCTAAAATTAGCATGTTTAAAGTGATTTTCATGCTTCCAGGGGCTCGGGAAGTTAATTAAATACCATTTGGAGGCATTTAATGTTCGAGCAAAAACGGCTGATTTTCGACAAAAGAGATAACACCCCCCCATTACGTCATGCTTCAGAAATGTGGAAAATGGTCCGTTTTCAAATGTTTTATTTTTGAACGTCAGTTCACATTTGTAGGTGGATCATCAGTGTTAGAGCTAAAATTAGCATATTTAAAGTGATTTTCATGCTTCCAGGGGCCCAAAACACAAGATTTATGGAATGGTTAAAAGTGCATGAAAATGGCCAATTTACTCACTCTGAGTTCTCAAAAAGGGTTTCTTCACCCCGGGAAGTTAATTAAATACCATTTGGAGGCATTTAATGTTCGAGCAAAAACGGCTGATTTTCGACAAAAGAGATAACACCCCCCCATTACGTCATGCTTCAGAAATGTGGAAAATGGTCCGTTTTCAAATGTTTTATTTTTGAACGTCAGTTCACATTTGTAGGTGGATCATCAGGGTTAGAGCTAAAATTAGCATGTTTAAAGTGATTTTCATGCTTCCAGGGGCTCGGGAAGTTAATTAAATACCATTTGGAGGCATTTAATGTTCGAGCAAAAACGGCTGATTTTCGACAAAAGAGATAACACCCCCCCATTACGTCATGCTTCAGAAATGTGGAAAATGGTCCGTTTTCAAATGTTTTATTTTTGAACGTCAGTTCACATTTGTAGGTGGATCATCAGTGTTAGAGCTAAAATTAGCATGTTTAAAGTGATTTTCATGCTTCCAGGGGCTCGGGAAGTTAATTAAATACCATTTGGAGGCATTTAATGTTCGAGCAAAAACGGCTGATTTTCGACAAAAGAGATAACACCCCCCCATTACGTCATGCTTCAGAAATGTGGAAAATGGTCCGTTTTCAAATGTTTTATTTTTGAACGTCAGTTCACATTTGTAGGTGGATCATCAGTGTTAGAGCTAAAATTAGCATGTTTAAAGTGATTTTCATGCTTCCAGGGGCTCGGGAAGTTAATTAAATACCATTTGGAGGCATTTAATGTTCGAGCAAAAACGGCTGATTTTCGACAAAAGAGATAACACCCCCCCATTACGTCATGCTTCAGAAATGTGGAAAATGGTCCGTTTTCAAATGTTTTATTTTTGAACGTCAGTTCACATTTGTAGGTGGATCATCAGTGTTAGAGCTAAAATTAGCATGTTTAAAGTGATTTTCATGCTTCCAGGGGCTCGGGAAGTTAATTAAATACCATTTGGAGGCATTTAATGTTCGAGCAAAAACGGCTGATTTTCGACAAAAGAGATAACACCCCCCCATTACGTCATGCTTCAAAAATGTGGAAAATGGTCCGTTTTCAAATGTTTTATTTTTGAACGTCAGTTCACATTTGTAGGTGGATAATCAGTGTTAGAGCTAAAATTAGCATGTTTAAAGTGATTTTCATGCTTCCAGGGGCCCAAAACACAAGATTTATGGAATGGTTAAAAGTGCATGAAAATGGCCAATTTACTCACTCTGAGTTCTCAAAAAGGGTTTCTTCACCCCGGGAAGTTAATTAAATACCATTTGGAGGCATTTAATGTTCGAGCAAAAACGGCTGATTTTCGACAAAAGAGATAACACCCCCCCATTACGTCATGCTTCAGAAATGTGGAAAATGGTCCGTTTTCAAATGTTTTATTTTTGAACGTCAGTTCACATTTGTAGGTGGATCATCAGTGTTAGAGCTAAAATTAGCATGTTTAAAGTGATTTTCATGCTTCCAGGGGCTCGGGAAGTTAATTAAATACCATTTGGAGGCATTTAATGTTCGAGCAAAAACGGCTGATTTTCGACAAAAGAGATAACACCCCCCCATTACGTCATGCTTCAGAAATGTGGAAAATGGTCCGTTTTCAAATGTTTTATTTTTGAACGTCAGTTCACATTTGTAGGTGGATCATCAGTGTTAGAGCTAAAATTAGCATGTTTAAAGTGATTTTCATGCTTCCAGGGGCTCGGGAAGTTAATTAAATACCATTTGGAGGCATTTAATGTTCGAGCAAAAACGGCTGATTTTCGACAAAAGAGATAACACCCCCCCATTACGTCATGCTTCAGAAATGTGGAAAATGGTCCGTTTTCAAATGTTTTATTTTTGAACGTCAGTTCACATTTGTAGGTGGATCATCAGTGTTAGAGCTAAAATTAGCATGTTTAAAGTGATTTTCATGCTTCCTGGGGCCCAAAACACAAGATTTATGGAATGGTTAAAAGTGCATGAAAATGGCCAATTTACTCACTCTGAGTTCTCAAAAAGGGTTTCTTCACCCCGGGAAGTTAATTAAATACCATTTGGAGGCATTTAATGTTCGAGCAAAAATGGCTGATTTTCGACAAAAGAGATAACACCCCCCCATTACGTCATGCTTCAGAAATGTGGAAAATGGTCCGTTTTCAAATGTTTTATTTTTGAACGTCAGTTCACATTTGTAGGTGGATCATCAGTGTTAGAGCTAAAATTAGCATGTTTAAAGTGATTTTCATGCTTCCAGGGGCCCAAAACACAAGATTTATGGAATGGTTAAAAGTGCATGAAAATGGCCAATTTACTCACTCTGAGTTCTCAAAAAGGGTTTCTTCACCCCGGGAAGTTAATTAAATACCATTTGGAGGCATTTAATGTTCGAGCAAAAACGGCTGATTTTGACAAAAGAGATAACACCCCCCCATTACGTCATGCTTCAGAAATGTGGAAAATGGTCCGTTTTCAAATGTTTTATTTTTGAACGTCAGTTCACATTTGTAGGTGGATCATCAGTGTTAGAGCTAAAATTAGCATGTTTAAAGTGATTTTCATGCTTCCAGGGGCTCGGGAAGTTAATTAAATACCATTTGGAGGCATTTAATGTTCGAGCAAAAACGGCTGATTTTCGACAAAAGAGATAACACCCCCCCATTACGTCATGCTTCAGAAATGTGGAAAATGGTCCGTTTTCAAATGTTTTATTTTTGAACGTCAGTTCACATTTGTAGGTGGATCATCAGTGTTAGAGCTAAAATTAGCATGTTTAAAGTGATTTTCATGCTTCCAGGGGCTCGGGAAGTTAATTAAATACCATTTGGAGGCATTTAATGTTCGAGCAAAAACGGCTGATTTTCGACAAAAGAGATAACACCCCCCCATTACGTCATGCTTCAGAAATGTGGAAAATGGTCCGTTTTCAAATGTTTTATTTTTGAACGTCAGTTCACATTTGTAGGTGGATCATCAGTGTTAGAGCTAAAATTAGCATGTTTAAAGTGATTTTCATGCTTCCAGGGGCTCGGGAAGTTAATTAAATACCATTTGGAGGCATTTAATGTTCGAGCAAAAACGGCTGATTTTCGACAAAAGAGATAACACCCCCCCATTACGTCATGCTTCAAAAATGTGGAAAATGGTCCGTTTTCAAATGTTTTATTTTTGAACGTCAGTTCACATTTGTAGGTGGATCATCAGTGTTAGAGCTAAAATTAGCATGTTTAAAGTGATTTTCATGCTTCCAGGGGCCCAAAACACAAGATTTATGGAATGGTTAAAAGTGCATGAAAATGGCCAATTTACTCACTCTGAGTTCTCAAAAAGGGTTTCTTCACCCCGGGAAGTTAATTAAATACCATTTGGAGGCATTTAATGTTCGAGCAAAAACGGCTGATTTTCGACAAAAGAGATAACACCCCCCCATTACGTCATGCTTCAGAAATGTGGAAAATGGTCCGTTTTCAAATGTTTTATTTTTGAACGTCAGTTCACATTTGTAGGTGGATCATCAGTGTTAGAGCTAAAATTAGCATGTTTAAAGTGATTTTCATGCTTCCAGGGGCTCGGGAAGTTAATTAAATACCATTTGGAGGCATTTAATGTTCGAGCAAAAACGGCTGATTTTCGACAAAAGAGATAACACCCCCCCATTACGTCATGCTTCAGAAATGTGGAAAATGGTCCGTTTTCAAATGTTTTATTTTTGAACGTCAGTTCACATTTGTAGGTGGATCATCAGTGTTAGAGCTAAAATTAGCATGTTTAAAGTGATTTTCATGCTTCCAGGGGCTCGGGAAGTTAATTAAATACCATTTGGAGGCATTTAATGTTCGAGCAAAAACGGCTGATTTTCGACAAAAGAGATAACACCCCCCCATTACGTCATGCTTCAGAAATGTGGAAAATGGTCCGTTTTCAAATGTTTTATTTTTGAACGTCAGTTCACATTTGTAGGTGGATCATCAGTGTTAGAGCTAAAATTAGCATGTTTAAAGTGATTTTCATGCTTCCTGGGGCCCAAAACACAAGATTTATGGAATGGTTAAAAGTGCATGAAAATGGCCAATTTACTCACTCTGAGTTCTCAAAAAGGGTTTCTTCACCCCGGGAAGTTAATTAAATACCATTTGGAGGCATTTAATGTTCGAGCAAAAATGGCTGATTTTCGACAAAAGAGATAACACCCCCCCATTACGTCATGCTTCAGAAATGTGGAAAATGGTCCGTTTTCAAATGTTTTATTTTTGAACGTCAGTTCACATTTGTAGGTGGATCATCAGTGTTAGAGCTAAAATTAGCATGTTTAAAGTGATTTTCATGCTTCCAGGGGCCCAAAACACAAGATTTATGGAATGGTTAAAAGTGCATGAAAATGGCCAATTTACTCACTCTGAGTTCTCAAAAAGGGTTTCTTCACCCCGGGAAGTTAATTAAATACCATTTGGAGGCATTTAATGTTCGAGCAAAAACGGCTGATTTTCGACAAAAGAGATAACACCCCCCCATTACGTCATGCTTCAGAAATGTGGAAAATGGTCCGTTTTCAAATGTTTTATTTTTGAACGTCAGTTCACATTTGTAGGTGGATCATCAGTGTTAGAGCTAAAATTAGCATGTTTAAAGTGATTTTCATGCTTCCAGGGGCTCGGGAAGTTAATTAAATACCATTTGGAGGCATTTAATGTTCGAGCAAAAACGGCTGATTTTCGACAAAAGAGATAACACCCCCCCATTACGTCATGCTTCAGAAATGTGGAAAATGGTCCGTTTTCAAATGTTTTATTTTTGAACGTCAGTTCACATTTGTAGGTGGATCATCAGTGTTAGAGCTAAAATTAGCATGTTTAAAGTGATTTTCATGCTTCCAGGGGCTCGGGAAGTTAATTAAATACCATTTGGAGGCATTTAATGTTCGAGCAAAAACGGCTGATTTTCGACAAAAGAGATAACACCCCCCCATTACGTCATGCTTCAGAAATGTGGAAAATGGTCCGTTTTCAAATGTTTTATTTTTGAACGTCAGTTCACATTTGTAGGTGGATCATCAGTGTTAGAGCTAAAATTAGCATGTTTAAAGTGATTTTCATGCTTCCAGGGGCTCGGGAAGTTAATTAAATACCATTTGGAGGCATTTAATGTTCGAGCAAAAACGGCTGATTTTCGACAAAAGAGATAACACCCCCCCATTACGTCATGCTTCAGAAATGTGGAAAATGGTCCGTTTTCAAATGTTTTATTTTTGAACGTCAGTTCACATTTGTAGGTGGATCATCAGTGTTAGAGCTAAAATTAGCATGTTTAAAGTGATTTTCATGCTTCCAGGGGCTCGGGAAGTTAATTAAATACCATTTGGAGGCATTTAATGTTCGAGCAAAAACGGCTGATTTTCGACAAAAGAGATAACACCCCCCCATTACGTCATGCTTCAGAAATGTGGAAAATGGTCCGTTTTCAAATGTTTTATTTTTGAACGTCAGTTCACATTTGTAGGTGGATCATCAGTGTTAGAGCTAAAATTAGCATGTTTAAAGTGATTTTCATGCTTCCAGGGGCTCGGGAAGTTAATTAAATACCATTTGGAGGCATTTAATGTTCGAGCAAAAACGGCTGATTTTCGACAAAAGAGATAACACCCCCCCATTACGTCATGCTTCAGAAATGTGGAAAATGGTCCGTTTTCAAATGTTTTATTTTTGAACGTCAGTTCACATTTGTAGGTGGATCATCAGTGTTAGAGCTAAAATTAGCATGTTTAAAGTGATTTTCATGCTTCCAGGGGCCCAAAACACAAGATTTATGGAATGGTTAAAAGTGCATGAAAATGGCCAATTTACTCACTCTGAGTTCTCAAAAAGGGTTTCTTCACCCCGGGAAGTTAATTAAATACCATTTGGAGGCATTTAATGTTCGAGCAAAAACGGCTGATTTTCGACAAAAGAGATAACACCCCCCCCATTACGTCATGCTTCAGAAATGTGGAAAATGGTCCGTTTTCAAATGTTTTATTTTTGAACGTCAGTTCACATTTGTAGGTGGATCATCAGTGTTAGAGCTAAAATTAGCATGTTTAAAGTGATTTTCATGCTTCCAGGGGCTCGGGAAGTTAATTAAATACCATTTGGAGGCATTTAATGTTCGAGCAAAAACGGCTGATTTTCGACAAAAGAGATAACACCCCCCCATTACGTCATGCTTCAGAAATGTGGAAAATGGTCCGTTTTCAAATGTTTTATTTTTGAACGTCAGTTCACATTTGTAGGTGGATCATCAGTGTTAGAGCTAAAATTAGCATGTTTAAAGTAATTTTCATGCTTCCAGGGGCTCGGGAAGTTAATTAAATACCATTTGGAGGCATTTAATGTTCGAGCAAAAACGGCTGATTTTCGACAAAAGAGATAACACCCCCCCATTACGTCATGCTTCAGAAATGTGGAAAATGGTCCGTTTTCAAATGTTTTATTTTTGAACGTCAGTTCACATTTGTAGGTGGATCATCAGTGTTAGAGCTAAAATTAGCATGTTTAAAGTGATTTTCATGCTTCCAGGGGCTCGGGAAGTTAATTAAATACCATTTGGAGGCATTTAATGTTCGAGCAAAAACGGCTGATTTTCGACAAAAGAGATAACACCCCCCCATTACGTCATGCTTCAGAAATGTGGAAAATGGTCCGTTTTCAAATGTTTTATTTTTGAACGTCAGTTCACATTTGTAGGTGGATCATCAGTGTTAGAGCTAAAATTAGCATGTTTAAAGTGATTTTCATGCTTCCAGGGGCCCAAAACACAAGATTTATGGAATGGTTAAAAGTGCATGAAAATGGCCAATTTACTCACTCTGAGTTCTCAAAAAGGGTTTCTTCACCCCGGGAAGTTAATTAAATACCATTTGGAGGCATTTAATGTTCGAGCAAAAATGGCTGATTTTCGACAAAAGAGATAACACCCCCCCATTACGTCATGCTTCAGAAATGTGGAAAATGGTCCGTTTTCAAATGTTTTATTTTTGAACGTCAGTTCACATTTGTAGGTGGATCATCAGTGTTAGAGCTAAAATTAGCATGTTTAAAGTGATTTTCATGCTTCCAGGGGCCCAAAACACAAGATTTATGGAATGGTTAAAAGTGCATGAAAATGGCCAATTTACTCACTCTGAGTTCTCAAAAAGGGTTTCTTCACCCCGGGAAGTTAATTAAATACCATTTGGAGGCATTTAATGTTCGAGCAAAAACGGCTGATTTTCGACAAAAGAGATAACACCCCCCCATTACGTCATGCTTCAGAAATGTGGAAAATGGTCCGTTTTCAAATGTTTTATTTTTGAACGTCAGTTCACATTTGTAGGTGGATCATCAGTGTTAGAGCTAAAATTAGCATGTTTAAAGTGATTTTCATGCTTCCAGGGGCTCGGGAAGTTAATTAAATACCATTTGGAGGCATTTAATGTTCGAGCAAAAACGGCTGATTTTCGACAAAAGAGATAACACCCCCCCATTACGTCATGCTTCAGAAATGTGGAAAATGGTCCGTTTTCAAATGTTTTATTTTTGAACGTCAGTTCACATTTGTAGGTGGATCATCAGTGTTAGAGCTAAAATTAGCATGTTTAAAGTGATTTTCATGCTTCCAGGGGCTCGGGAAGTTAATTAAATACCATTTGGAGGCATTTAATGTTCGAGCAAAAACGGCTGATTTTCGACAAAAGAGATAACACCCCCCCATTACGTCATGCTTCAGAAATGTGGAAAATGGTCCGTTTTCAAATGTTTTATTTTTGAACGTCAGTTCACATTTGTAGGTGGATCATCAGTGTTAGAGCTAAAATTAGCATGTTTAAAGTGATTTTCATGCTTCCAGGGGCTCGGGAAGTTAATTAAATACCATTTGGAGGCATTTAATGTTCGAGCAAAAACGGCTGATTTTCGACAAAAGAGATAACACCCCCCCATTACGTCATGCTTCAGAAATGTGGAAAATGGTCCGTTTTCAAATGTTTTATTTTTGAACGTCAGTTCACATTTGTAGGTGGATCATCAGTGTTAGAGCTAAAATTAGCATGTTTAAAGTGATTTTCATGCTTCCAGGGGCTCGGGAAGTTAATTAAATACCATTTGGAGGCATTTAATGTTCGAGCAAAAACGGCTGATTTTCGACAAAAGAGATAACACCCCCCCATTACGTCATGATTCAGAAATGTGGAAAATGGTCCGTTTTCAAATGTTTTATTTTTGAACGTCAGTTCACATTTGTAGGTGGATCATCAGTGTTAGAGCTAAAATTAGCATGTTTAAAGTGATTTTCATGCTTCCAGGGGCTCGGGAAGTTAATTAAATACCATTTGGAGGCATTTAATGTTCGAGCAAAAACGGCTGATTTTCGACAAAAGAGATAACACCCCCCCATTACGTCATGCTTCAGAAATGTGGAAAATGGTCCGTTTTCAAATGTTTTATTTTTGAACGTCAGTTCACATTTGTAGGTGGATCATCAGTGTTAGAGCTAAAATTAGCATGTTTAAAGTGATTTTCATGCTTCCAGGGGCTCGGGAAGTTAATTAAATACCATTTGGAGGCATTTAATGTTCGAGCAAAAACGGCTGATTTTCGACAAAAGAGATAACACCCCCCCATTACGTCATGCTTCAGAAATGTGGAAAATGGTCCGTTTTCAAATGTTTTATTTTTGAACGTCAGTTCACATTTGTAGGTGGATCATCAGTGTTAGAGCTAAAATTAGCATGTTTAAAGTGATTTTCATGCTTCCAGGGGCTCGGGAAGTTAATTAAATACCATTTGGAGGCATTTAATGTTCGAGCAAAAACGGCTGATTTTCGACAAAAGAGATAACACCCCCCCATTACGTCATGCTTCAGAAATGTGGAAAATGGTCCGTTTTCAAATGTTTTATTTTTGAACGTCAGTTCACATTTGTAGGTGGATCATCAGTGTTAGAGCTAAAATTAGCATGTTTAAAGTGATTTTCATGCTTCCAGGGGCTCGGGAAGTTAATTAAATACCATTTGGAGGCATTTAATGTTCGAGCAAAAACGGCTGATTTTCGACAAAAGAGATAACACCCCCCCATTACGTCATGCTTCAGAAATGTGGAAAATGGTCCGTTTTCAAATGTTTTATTTTTGAACGTCAGTTCACATTTGTAGGTGGATCATCAGTGTTAGAGCTAAAATTAGCATGTTTAAAGTGATTTTCATGCTTCCAGGGGCCCAAAACACAAGATTTATGGAATGGTTAAAAGTGCATGAAAATGGCCAATTTACTCACTCTGAGTTCTCAAAAAGGGTTTCTTCACCCCGGGAAGTTAATTAAATACCATTTGGAGGCATTTAATGTTCGAGCAAAAACGGCTGATTTTCGACAAAAGAGATAACACCCCCCCCATTACGTCATGCTTCAGAAATGTGGAAAATGGTCCGTTTTCAAATGTTTTATTTTTGAACGTCAGTTCACATTTGTAGGTGGATCATCAGTGTTAGAGCTAAAATTAGCATGTTTAAAGTGATTTTCATGCTTCCAGGGGCTCGGGAAGTTAATTAAATACCATTTGGAGGCATTTAATGTTCGAGCAAAAACGGCTGATTTTCGACAAAAGAGATAACACCCCCCCATTACGTCATGCTTCAGAAATGTGGAAAATGGTCCGTTTTCAAATGTTTTATTTTTGAACGTCAGTTCACATTTGTAGGTGGATCATCAGTGTTAGAGCTAAAATTAGCATGTTTAAAGTAATTTTCATGCTTCCAGGGGCTCGGGAAGTTAATTAAATACCATTTGGAGGCATTTAATGTTCGAGCAAAAACGGCTGATTTTCGACAAAAGAGATAACACCCCCCCATTACGTCATGCTTCAGAAATGTGGAAAATGGTCCGTTTTCAAATGTTTTATTTTTGAACGTCAGTTCACATTTGTAGGTGGATCATCAGTGTTAGAGCTAAAATTAGCATGTTTAAAGTGATTTTCATGCTTCCAGGGGCTCGGGAAGTTAATTAAATACCATTTGGAGGCATTTAATGTTCGAGCAAAAACGGCTGATTTTCGACAAAAGAGATAACACCCCCCCATTACGTCATGCTTCAGAAATGTGGAAAATGGTCCGTTTTCAAATGTTTTATTTTTGAACGTCAGTTCACATTTGTAGGTGGATCATCAGTGTTAGAGCTAAAATTAGCATGTTTAAAGTGATTTTCATGCTTCCAGGGGCCCAAAACACAAGATTTATGGAATGGTTAAAAGTGCATGAAAATGGCCAATTTACTCACTCTGAGTTCTCAAAAAGGGTTTCTTCACCCCGGGAAGTTAATTAAATACCATTTGGAGGCATTTAATGTTCGAGCAAAAATGGCTGATTTTCGACAAAAGAGATAACACCCCCCCATTACGTCATGCTTCAGAAATGTGGAAAATGGTCCGTTTTCAAATGTTTTATTTTTGAACGTCAGTTCACATTTGTAGGTGGATCATCAGTGTTAGAGCTAAAATTAGCATGTTTAAAGTGATTTTCATGCTTCCAGGGGCCCAAAACACAAGATTTATGGAATGGTTAAAAGTGCATGAAAATGGCCAATTTACTCACTCTGAGTTCTCAAAAAGGGTTTCTTCACCCCGGGAAGTTAATTAAATACCATTTGGAGGCATTTAATGTTCGAGCAAAAACGGCTGATTTTCGACAAAAGAGATAACACCCCCCCATTACGTCATGCTTCAGAAATGTGGAAAATGGTCCGTTTTCAAATGTTTTATTTTTGAACGTCAGTTCACATTTGTAGGTGGATCATCAGTGTTAGAGCTAAAATTAGCATGTTTAAAGTGATTTTCATGCTTCCAGGGGCTCGGGAAGTTAATTAAATACCATTTGGAGGCATTTAATGTTCGAGCAAAAACGGCTGATTTTCGACAAAAGAGATAACACCCCCCCCATTACGTCATGCTTCAGAAATGTGGAAAATGGTCCGTTTTCAAATGTTTTATTTTTGAACGTCAGTTCACATTTGTAGGTGGATCATCAGTGTTAGAGCTAAAATTAGCATGTTTAAAGTGATTTTCATGCTTCCAGGGGCTCGGGAAGTTAATTAAATACCATTTGGAGGCATTTAATGTTCGAGCAAAAACGGCTGATTTTCGACAAAAGAGATAACACCCCCCCATTACGTCATGCTTCAGAAATGTGGAAAATGGTCCGTTTTCAAATGTTTTATTTTTGAACGTCAGTTCACATTTGTAGGTGGATCATCAGTGTTAGAGCTAAAATTAGCATGTTTAAAGTGATTTTCATGCTTCCAGGGGCTCGGGAAGTTAATTAAATACCATTTGGAGGCATTTAATGTTCGAGCAAAAACGGCTGATTTTCGACAAAAGAGATAACACCCCCCCATTACGTCATGCTTCAGAAATGTGGAAAATGGTCCGTTTTCAAATGTTTTATTTTTGAACGTCAGTTCACATTTGTAGGTGGATCATCAGTGTTAGAGCTAAAATTAGCATGTTTAAAGTGATTTTCATGCTTCCAGGGGCTCGGGAAGTTAATTAAATACCATTTGGAGGCATTTAATGTTCGAGCAAAAACGGCTGATTTTCGACAAAAGAGATAACACCCCCCCATTACGTCATGATTCAGAAATGTGGAAAATGGTCCGTTTTCATATGTTTTATTTTTGAACGTCAGTTCACATTTGTAGGTGGATCATCAGTGTTAGAGCTAAAATTAGCATGTTTAAAGTGATTTTCATGCTTCCAGGGGCCCAAAACACAAGATTTATGGAATGGTTAAAAGTGCATGAAAATGGCCAATTTACTCACTCTGAGTTCTCAAAAAGGGTTTCTTCACCCCGGGAAGTTAATTAAATACCATTTGGAGGCATTTAATGTTCGAGCAAAAACGGCTGATTTTCGACAAAAGAGATAACACCCCCCCCATTACGTCATGCTTCAGAAATGTGGAAAATGGTCCGTTTTCAAATGTTTTATTTTTGAACGTCAGTTCACATTTGTAGGTGGATCATCAGTGTTAGAGCTAAAATTAGCATGTTTAAAGTGATTTTCATGCTTCCAGGGGCTCGGGAAGTTAATTAAATACCATTTGGAGGCATTTAATGTTCGAGCAAAAACGGCTGATTTTCGACAAAAGAGATAACACCCCCCCATTACGTCATGCTTCAGAAATGTGGAAAATGGTCCGTTTTCAAATGTTTTATTTTTGAACGTCAGTTCACATTTGTAGGTGGATCATCAGTGTTAGAGCTAAAATTAGCATGTTTAAAGTAATTTTCATGCTTCCAGGGGCTCGGGAAGTTAATTAAATACCATTTGGAGGCATTTAATGTTCGAGCAAAAACGGCTGATTTTCGACAAAAGAGATAACACCCCCCCATTACGTCATGCTTCAGAAATGTGGAAAATGGTCCGTTTTCAAATGTTTTATTTTTGAACGTCAGTTCACATTTGTAGGTGGATCATCAGTGTTAGAGCTAAAATTAGCATGTTTAAAGTGATTTTCATGCTTCCAGGGGCTCGGGAAGTTAATTAAATACCATTTGGAGGCATTTAATGTTCGAGCAAAAACGGCTGATTTTCGACAAAAGAGATAACACCCCCCCATTACGTCATGCTTCAGAAATGTGGAAAATGGTCCGTTTTCAAATGTTTTATTTTTGAACGTCAGTTCACATTTGTAGGTGGATCATCAGTGTTAGAGCTAAAATTAGCATGTTTAAAGTGATTTTCATGCTTCCAGGGGCCCAAAACACAAGATTTATGGAATGGTTAAAAGTGCATGAAAATGGCCAATTTACTCACTCTGAGTTCTCAAAAAGGGTTTCTTCACCCCGGGAAGTTAATTAAATACCATTTGGAGGCATTTAATGTTCGAGCAAAAATGGCTGATTTTCGACAAAAGAGATAACACCCCCCCATTACGTCATGCTTCAGAAATGTGGAAAATGGTCCGTTTTCAAATGTTTTATTTTTGAACGTCAGTTCACATTTGTAGGTGGATCATCAGTGTTAGAGCTAAAATTAGCATGTTTAAAGTGATTTTCATGCTTCCAGGGGCCCAAAACACAAGATTTATGGAATGGTTAAAAGTGCATGAAAATGGCCAATTTACTCACTCTGAGTTCTCAAAAAGGGTTTCTTCACCCCGGGAAGTTAATTAAATACCATTTGGAGGCATTTAATGTTCGAGCAAAAACGGCTGATTTTCGACAAAAGAGATAACACCCCCCCATTACGTCATGCTTCAGAAATGTGGAAAATGGTCCGTTTTCAAATGTTTTATTTTTGAACGTCAGTTCACATTTGTAGGTGGATCATCAGTGTTAGAGCTAAAATTAGCATGTTTAAAGTGATTTTCATGCTTCCAGGGGCTCGGGAAGTTAATTAAATACCATTTGGAGGCATTTAATGTTCGAGCAAAAACGGCTGATTTTCGACAAAAGAGATAACACCCCCCCCATTACGTCATGCTTCAGAAATGTGGAAAATGGTCCGTTTTCAAATGTTTTATTTTTGAACGTCAGTTCACATTTGTAGGTGGATCATCAGTGTTAGAGCTAAAATTAGCATGTTTAAAGTGATTTTCATGCTTCCAGGGGCTCGGGAAGTTAATTAAATACCATTTGGAGGCATTTAATGTTCGAGCAAAAACGGCTGATTTTCGACAAAAGAGATAACACCCCCCCATTACGTCATGCTTCAGAAATGTGGAAAATGGTCCGTTTTCAAATGTTTTATTTTTGAACGTCAGTTCACATTTGTAGGTGGATCATCAGTGTTAGAGCTAAAATTAGCATGTTTAAAGTGATTTTCATGCTTCCAGGGGCTCGGGAAGTTAATTAAATACCATTTGGAGGCATTTAATGTTCGAGCAAAAACGGCTGATTTTCGACAAAAGAGATAACACCCCCCCATTACGTCATGCTTCAGAAATGTGGAAAATGGTCCGTTTTCAAATGTTTTATTTTTGAACGTCAGTTCACATTTGTAGGTGGATCATCAGTGTTAGAGCTAAAATTAGCATGTTTAAAGTGATTTTCATGCTTCCAGGGGCTCGGGAAGTTAATTAAATACCATTTGGAGGCATTTAATGTTCGAGCAAAAACGGCTGATTTTCGACAAAAGAGATAACACCCCCCCATTACGTCATGATTCAGAAATGTGGAAAATGGTCCGTTTTCATATGTTTTATTTTTGAACGTCAGTTCACATTTGTAGGTGGATCATCAGTGTTAGAGCTAAAATTAGCATGTTTAAAGTGATTTTCATGCTTCCAGGGGCTCGGGAAGTTAATTAAATACCATTTGGAGGCATTTAATGTTCGAGCAAAAACGGCTGATTTTCGACAAAAGAGATAACACCCCCCCATTACGTCATGCTTCAGAAATGTGGAAAATGGTCCGTTTTCAAATGTTTTATTTTTGAACGTCAGTTCACATTTGTAGGTGGATCATCAGTGTTAGAGCTAAAATTAGCATGTTTAAAGTGATTTTCATGCTTCCAGGGGCTCGGGAAGTTAATTAAATACCATTTGGAGGCATTTAATGTTCGAGCAAAAACGGCTGATTTTCGACAAAAGAGATAACACCCCCCCATTACGTCATGCTTCAGAAATGTGGAAAATGGTCCGTTTTCAAATGTTTTATTTTTGAACGTCAGTTCACATTTGTAGGTGGATCATCAGTGTTAGAGCTAAAATTAGCATGTTTAAAGTGATTTTCATGCTTCCAGGGGCCCAAAACACAAGATTTATGGAATGGTTAAAAGTGCATGAAAATGGCCAATTTACTCACTCTGAGTTCTCAAAAAGGGTTTCTTCACCCCGGGAAGTTAATTAAATACCATTTGGAGGCATTTAATGTTCGAGCAAAAACGGCTGATTTTCGACAAAAGAGATAACACCCCCACCATTACGTCATGCTTCAGAAATGTGGAAAATGGTCCGTTTTCAAATGTTTTATTTTTGAACGTCAGTTCACATTTGTAGGTGGATCATCAGTGTTAGAGCTAAAATTAGCATGTTTAAAGTAATTTTCATGCTTCCAGGGGCTCGGGAAGTTAATTAAATACCATTTGGAGGCATTTAATGTTCGAGCAAAAACGGCTGATTTTCGACAAAAGAGATAACACCCCCCCATTACGTCATGCTTCAGAAATGTGGAAAATGGTCCGTTTTCAAATGTTTTATTTTTGAACGTCAGTTCACATTTGTAGGTGGATCATCAGTGTTAGAGCTAAAATTAGCATGTTTAAAGTGATTTTCATGCTTCCAGGGGCTCGGGAAGTTAATTAAATACCATTTGGAGGCATTTAATGTTCGAGCAAAAACGGCTGATTTTCGACAAAAGAGATAACACCCCCCCATTACGTCATGCTTCAGAAATGTGGAAAATGGTCCGTTTTCAAATGTTTTATTTTTGAACGTCAGTTCACATTTGTAGGTGGATCATCAGTGTTAGAGCTAAAATTAGCATGTTTAAAGTGATTTTCATGCTTCCAGGGGCCCAAAACACAAGATTTATGGAATGGTTAAAAGTGCATGAAAATGGCCAATTTACTCACTCTGAGTTCTCAAAAAGGGTTTCTTCACCCCGGGAAGTTAATTAAATACCATTTGGAGGCATTTAATGTTCGAGCAAAAATGGCTGATTTTTGACAAAAGAGATAACACCCCCCCATTACGTCATGCTTCAGAAATGTGGAAAATGGTCCGTTTTCAAATGTTTTATTTTTGAACGTCAGTTCACATTTGTAGGTGGATCATCAGTGTTAGAGCTAAAATTAGCATGTTTAAAGTGATTTTCATGCTTCCAGGGGCCCAAAACACAAGATTTATGGAATGGTTAAAAGTGCATGAAAATGGCCAATTTACTCACTCTGAGTTCTCAAAAAGGGTTTCTTCACCCCGGGAAGTTAATTAAATACCATTTGGAGGCATTTAATGTTCGAGCAAAAACGGCTGATTTTCGACAAAAGAGATAACACCCCCCCATTACGTCATGCTTCAGAAATGTGGAAAATGGTCCGTTTTCAAATGTTTTATTTTTGAACGTCAGTTCACATTTGTAGGTGGATCATCAGTGTTAGAGCTAAAATTAGCATGTTTAAAGTGATTTTCATGCTTCCAGGGGCTCGGGAAGTTAATTAAATACCATTTGGAGGCATTTAATGTTCGAGCAAAAACGGCTGATTTTCGACAAAAGAGATAACACCCCCCCATTACGTCATGCTTCAGAAATGTGGAAAATGGTCCGTTTTCAAATGTTTTATTTTTGAACGTCAGTTCACATTTGTAGGTGGATCATCAGTGTTAGAGCTA
Source organism: Lissotriton vulgaris (assembly GCF_964263255.1). NCBI lineage: Eukaryota > Metazoa > Chordata > Amphibia > Caudata > Salamandridae > Lissotriton > Lissotriton vulgaris. Next base: position 23,852 of record NW_028244023.1, read on the forward strand.
AAATTAGCATGTTTAAAGTGATTTTCATGCTTCCAGGGGCTCGGGAAGTTAATTAAATACCATTTGGAGGCATTTAATGTTCGAGCAAAAACGGCTGATTTTCGACAAAAGAGATAACACCCCCCCATTACGTCATGCTTCAGAAATGTGGAAAATGGTCCGTTTTCAAATGTTTTATTTTTGAACGTCAGTTCACATTTGTAGGTGGATCATCAGTGTTAGAGCTAAAATTAGCATGTTTAAAGTGATTTTCATGCTTCCAGGGGCTCGGGAAGTTAATTAAATACCATTTGGAGGCATTTAATGTTCGAGCAAAAACGGCTGATTTTCGACAAAAGAGATAACACCCCCCCATTACGTCATGCTTCAGAAATGTGGAAAATGGTCCGTTTTCAAATGTTTTATTTTTGAACGTCAGTTCACATTTGTAGGTGGATCATCAGTGTTAGAGCTAAAATTAGCATGTTTAAAGTGATTTTCATGCTTCCAGGGGCTCGGGAAGTTAATTAAATACCATTTGGAGGCATTTAATGTTCGAGCAAAAACGGCTGATTTTCGACAAAAGAGATAACACCCCCCCATTACGTCATGATTCAGAAATGTGGAAAATGGTCCGTTTTCAAATGTTTTATTTTTGAACGTCAGTTCACATTTGTAGGTGGATCATCAGTGTTAGAGCTAAAATTAGCATGTTTAAAGTGATTTTCATGCTTCCAGGGGCTCGGGAAGTTAATTAAATACCATTTGGAGGCATTTAATGTTCGAGCAAAAACGGCTGATTTTCGACAAAAGAGATAACACCCCCCCATTACGTCATGCTTCAGAAATGTGGAAAATGGTCCGTTTTCAAATGTTTTATTTTTGAACGTCAGTTCACATTTGTAGGTGGATCATCAGTGTTAGAGCTAAAATTAGCATGTTTAAAGTGATTTTCATGCTTCCAGGGGCTCGGGAAGTTAATTAAATACCATTTGGAGGCATTTAATGTTCGAGCAAAAACGGCTGATTTTCGACAAAAGAGATAACACCCCCCCATTACGTCATGCTTCAGAAATGTGGAAAATGGTCCGTTTTCAAATGTTTTATTTTTGAACGTCAGTTCACATTTGTAGGTGGATCATCAGTGTTAGAGCTAAAATTAGCATGTTTAAAGTGATTTTCATGCTTCCAGGGGCTCGGGAAGTTAATTAAATACCATTTGGAGGCATTTAATGTTCGAGCAAAAACGGCTGATTTTCGACAAAAGAGATAACACCCCCCCATTACGTCATGCTTCAGAAATGTGGAAAATGGTCCGTTTTCAAATGTTTTATTTTTGAACGTCAGTTCACATTTGTAGGTGGATCATCAGTGTTAGAGCTAAAATTAGCATGTTTAAAGTGATTTTCATGCTTCCAGGGGCCCAAAACACAAGATTTATGGAATGGTTAAAAGTGCATGAAAATGGCCAATTTACTCACTCTGAGTTCTCAAAAAGGGTTTCTTCACCCCGAGAAGTTAATTAAATACCATTTGGAGGCATTTAATGTTCGAGCAAAAATGGCTGATTTTCGACAAAAGAGATAACACCCCCCCATTACGTCATGCTTCAGAAATGTGGAAAATGGTCCGTTTTCAAATGTTTTATTTTTGAACGTCAGTTCACATTTGTAGGTGGATCATCAGTGTTAGAGCTAAAATTAGCATGTTTAAAGTGATTTTCATGCTTCCAGGGGCCCAAAACACAAGATTTATGGAATGGTTAAAAGTGCATGAAAATGGCCAATTTACTCACTCTGAGTTATCAAAAAGGGTTTCTTCACCCCGGGAAGTTAATTAAATACCATTTGGAGGCATTTAATGTTCGAGCAAAAACGGCTGATTTTCGACAAAAGAGATAACACCCCCCCATTACGTCATGCTTCAGAAATGTGGAAAATGGTCCGTTTTCAAATGTTTTATTTTTGAACGTCAGTTCACATTTGTAGGTGGATCATCAGTGTTAGAGCTAAAATTAGCATGTTTAAAGTGATTTTCATGCTTCCAGGGGCTCGGGAAGTTAATTAAATACCATTTGGAGGCATTTAATGTTCGAGCAAAAACGGCTGATTTTCGACAAAAGAGATAACACCCCCCCATTACGTCATGCTTCAGAAATGTGGAAAATGGTCCGTTTTCAAATGTTTTATTTTTGAACGTCAGTTCACATTTGTAGGTGGATCATCAGTGTTAGAGCTAAAATTAGCATGTTTAAAGTGATTTTCATGCTTCCAGGGGCTCGGGAAGTTAATTAAATACCATTTGGAGGCATTTAATGTTCGAGCAAAAACGGCTGATTTTCGACAAAAGAGATAACACCCCCCCATTACGTCATGCTTCAGAAATGTGGAAAATGGTCCGTTTTCAAATGTTTTATTTTTGAACGTCAGTTCACATTTGTAGGTGGATCATCAGTGTTAGAGCTAAAATTAGCATGTTTAAAGTGATTTTCATGCTTCCAGGGGCTCGGGAAGTTAATTAAATACCATTTGGAGGCATTTAATGTTCGAGCAAAAACGGCTGATTTTCGACAAAAGAGATAACACCCCCCCATTACGTCATGCTTCAGAAATGTGGAAAATGGTCCGTTTTCAAATGTTTTATTTTTGAACGTCAGTTCACATTTGTAGGTGGATCATCAGTGTTAGAGCTAAAATTAGCATGTTTAAAGTGATTTTCATGCTTCCAGGGGCTCGGGAAGTTAATTAAATACCATTTGGAGGCATTTAATGTTCGAGCAAAAACGGCTGATTTTCGACAAAAGAGATAACACCCCCCCATTACGTCATGCTTCAGAAATGTGGAAAATGGTCCGTTTTCAAATGTTTTATTTTTGAACGTCAGTTCACATTTGTAGGTGGATCATCAGTGTTAGAGCTAAAATTAGCATGTTTAAAGTGATTTTCATGCTTCCAGGGGCTCGGGAAGTTAATTAAATACCATTTGGAGGCATTTAATGTTCGAGCAAAAACGGCTGATTTTCGACAAAAGAGATAACACCCCCCCATTACGTCATGCTTCAGAAATGTGGAAAATGGTCCGTTTTCAAATGTTTTATTTTTGAACGTCAGTTCACATTTGTAGGTGGATCATCAGTGTTAGAGCTAAAATTAGCATGTTTAAAGTGATTTTCATGCTTCCAGGGGCCCAAAACACAAGATTTATGGAATGGTTAAAAGTGCATGAAAATGGCCAATTTACTCACTCTGAGTTCTCAAAAAGGGTTTCTTCACCCCAGGAAGTTAATTAAATACCATTTGGAGGCATTTAATGTTCGAGCAAAAACGGCTGATTTTCGACAAAAGAGATAACACCCCCCCATTACGTCATGCTTCAGAAATGTGGAAAATGGTCCGTTTTCAAATGTTTTATTTTTGAACGTCAGTTCACATTTGTAGGTGGATCATCAGTGTTAGAGCTAAAATTAGCATGTTTAAAGTGATTTTCATGCTTCCAGGGGCCCAAAACACAAGATTTATGGAATGGTTAAAAGTGCATGAAAATGGCCAATTTACTCACTCTGAGTTCTCAAAAAGGGTTTCTTCACCCCGGGAAGTTAATTAAATACCATTTGGAGGCATTTAATGTTCGAGCAAAAACGGCTGATTTTCGACAAAAGAGATAACACCCCCCCATTACGTCATGCTTCAGAAATGTGGAAAATGGTCCGTTTTCAAATGTTTTATTTTTGAACGTCAGTTCACATTTGTAGGTGGATCATCAGTGTTAGAGCTAAAATTAGCATGTTTAAAGTGATTTTCATGCTTCCAGGGGCTCGGGAAGTTAATTAAATACCATTTGGAGGCATTTAATGTTCGAGCAAAAACGGCTGATTTTCGACAAAAGAGATAACACCCCCCCATTACGTCATGCTTCAGAAATGTGGAAAATGGTCCGTTTTCAAATGTTTTATTTTTGAACGTCAGTTCACATTTGTAGGTGGATCATCAGTGTTAGAGCTAAAATTAGCATGTTTAAAGTGATTTTCATGCTTCCAGGGGCTCGGGAAGTTAATTAAATACCATTTGGAGGCATTTAATGTTCGAGCAAAAACGGCTGATTTTCGACAAAAGAGATAACACCCCCCCATTACGTCATGCTTCAGAAATGTGGAAAATGGTCCGTTTTCAAATGTTTTATTTTTGAACGTCAGTTCACATTTGTAGGTGGATCATCAGTGTTAGAGCTAAAATTAGCATGTTTAAAGTGATTTTCATGCTTCCAGGGGCTCGGGAAGTTAATTAAATACCATTTGGAGGCATTTAATGTTCGAGCAAAAACGGCTGATTTTCGACAAAAGAGATAACACCCCCCCATTACGTCATGCTTCAGAAATGTGGAAAATGGTCCGTTTTCAAATGTTTTATTTTTGAACGTCAGTTCACATTTGTAGGTGGATCATCAGTGTTAGAGCTAAAATTAGCATGTTTAAAGTGATTTTCATGCTTCCAGGGGCTCGGGAAGTTAATTAAATACCATTTGGAGGCATTTAATGTTCGAGCAAAAACGGCTGATTTTCGACAAAAGAGATAACACCCCCCCATTACGTCATGCTTCAGAAATGTGGAAAATGGTCCGTTTTCAAATGTTTTATTTTTGAACGTCAGTTCACATTTGTAGGTGGATCATCAGTGTTAGAGCTAAAATTAGCATGTTTAAAGTGATTTTCATGCTTCCAGGGGCTCGGGAAGTTAATTAAATACCATTTGGAGGCATTTAATGTTCGAGCAAAAATGGCTGATTTTCGACAAAAGAGATAACACCCCCCCATTACGTCATGCTTCAGAAATGTGGAAAATGGTCCGTTTTCAAATGTTTTATTTTTGAACGTCAGTTCACATTTGTAGGTGGATCATCAGTGTTAGAGCTAAAATTAGCATGTTTAAAGTGATTTTCATGCTTCCAGGGGCTCGGGAAGTTAATTAAATACCATTTGGAGGCATTTAATGTTCGAGCAAAAACGGCTGATTTTCGACAAAAGAGATAACACCCCCCATTACGTCATGCTTCAGAAATGTGGAAAATGGTCCGTTTTCAAATGTTTTATTTTTGAACGTCAGTTCACATTTGTAGGTGGATCATCAGTGTTAGAGCTAAAATTAGCATGTTTAAAGTGATTTTCATGCTTCCAGGGGCTCGGGAAGTTAATTAAATACCATTTGGAGGCATTTAATGTTCGAGCAAAAACGGCTGATTTTCGACAAAAGAGATAACACCCCCCCATTACGTCATGCTTCAGAAATGTGGAAAATGGTCCGTTTTCAAATGTTTTATTTTTGAACGTCAGTTCACATTTGTAGGTGGATCATCAGTGTTAGAGCTAAAATTAGCATGTTTAAAGTGATTTTCATGCTTCCAGGGGCTCGGGAAGTTAATTATAATACCATTTGGAGGCATTTAATGTTCGAGCAAAAACGGCTGATTTTCGACAAAAGAGATAACACCCCCCCATTACGTCATGCTTCAGAAATGTGGAAAATGGTCCGTTTTCAAATGTTTTATTTTTGAACGTCAGTTCACATTTGTAGGTGGATCATCAGTGTTAGAGCTAAAATTAGCATGTTTAAAGTGATTTTCATGCTTCCAGGGGCCCAAAACACAAGATTTATGGAATGGTTAAAAGTGCATGAAAATGGCCAATTTACTCACTCTGAGTTCTCAAAAAGGGTTTCTTCACCCCGGGAAGTTAATTAAATACCATTTGGAGGCATTTAATGTTCGAGCAAAAACGGCTGATTTTCGACAAAAGAGATAACACCCCCCCATTACGTCATGCTTCAGAAATGTGGAAAATGGTCCGTTTTCAAATGTTTTATTTTTGAACGTCAGTTCACATTTGTAGGTGGATCATCAGTGTTAGAGCTAAAATTAGCATGTTTAAAGTGATTTTCATGCTTCCAGGGGCTCGGGAAGTTAATTAAATACCATTTGGAGGCATTTAATGTTCGAGCAAAAACGGCTGATTTTCGACAAAAGAGATAACACCCCCCCATTACGTCATGCTTCAGAAATGTGGAAAATGGTCCGTTTTCAAATGTTTTATTTTTGAACGTCAGTTCACATTTGTAGGTGGATCATCAGTGTTAGAGCTAAAATTAGCATGTTTAAAGTGATTTTCATGCTTCCAGGGGCTCGGGAAGTTAATTATAATACCATTTGGAGGCATTTAATGTTCGAGCAAAAACGGCTGATTTTCGACAAAAGAGATAACACCCCCCCATTACGTCATGCTTCAGAAATGTGGAAAATGGTCCGTTTTCAAATGTTTTATTTTTGAACGTCAGTTCACATTTGTAGGTGGATCATCAGTGTTAGAGCTAAAATTAGCATGTTTAAAGTGATTTTCATGCTTCCAGGGGCCCAAAACACAAGATTTATGGAATGGTTAAAAGTGCATGAAAATGGCCAATTTACTCACTCTGAGTTCTCAAAAAGGGTTTCTTCACCCCGGGAAGTTAATTAAATACCATTTGGAGGCATTTAATGTTCGAGCAAAAACGGCTGATTTTCGACAAAAGAGATAACACCCCCCCATTACGTCATGCTTCAGAAATGTGGAAAATGGTCCGTTTTCAAATGTTTTATTTTTGAACGTCAGTTCACATTTGTAGGTGGATCATCAGTGTTAGAGCTAAAATTAGCATGTTTAAAGTGATTTTCATGCTTCCAGGGGCTCGGGAAGTTAATTAAATACCATTTGGAGGCATTTAATGTTCGAGCAAAAACGGCTGATTTTCGACAAAAGAGATAACACCCCCCCATTACGTCATGCTTCAGAAATGTGGAAAATGGTCCGTTTTCAAATGTTTTATTTTTGAACGTCAGTTCACATTTGTAGGTGGATCATCAGTGTTAGAGCTAAAATTAGCATGTTTAAAGTGATTTTCATGCTTCCAGGGGCTCGGGAAGTTAATTAAATACCATTTGGAGGCATTTAATGTTCGAGCAAAAATGGCTGATTTTCGACAAAAGAGATAACACCCCCCCATTACGTCATGCTTCAGAAATGTGGAAAATGGTCCGTTTTCAAATGTTTTATTTTTGAACGTCAGTTCACATTTGTAGGTGGATCATCAGTGTTAGAGCTAAAATTAGCATGTTTAAAGTGATTTTCATGCTTCCAGGGCTCGGGAAGTTAATTAAATACCATTTGGAGGCATTTAATGTTCGAGCAAAAACGGCTGATTTTCGACAAAAGAGATAACACCCCCCATTACGTCATGCTTCAGAAATGTGGAAAATGGTCCGTTTTCAAATGTTTTATTTTTGAACGTCAGTTCACATTTGTAGGTGGATCATCAGTGTTAGAGGTAAAATTAGCATGTTTAAAGTGATTTTCATGCTTCCAGGGGCTCGGGAAGTTAATTAAATACCATTTGGAGGCATTTAATGTTCGAGCAAAAACGGCTGATTTTCGACAAAAGAGATAACACCCCCCCATTACGTCATGCTTCAGAAATGTGGAAAATGGTCCGTTTTCAAATGTTTTATTTTTGAACGTCAGTTCACATTTGTAGGTGGATCATCAGTGTTAGAGCTAAAATTAGCATGTTTAAAGTGATTTTCATGCTTCCAGGGGCTCGGGAAGTTAATTATAATACCATTTGGAGGCATTTAATGTTCGAGCAAAAACGGCTGATTTTCGACAAAAGAGATAACACCCCCCCATTACGTCATGCTTCAGAAATGTGGAAAATGGTCCGTTTTCAAATGTTTTATTTTTGAACGTCAGTTCACATTTGTAGGTGGATCATCAGTGTTAGAGCTAAAATTAGCATGTTTAAAGTGATTTTCATGCTTCCAGGGGCCCAAAACACAAGATTTATGGAATGGTTAAAAGTGCATGAAAATGGCCAATTTACTCACTCTGAGTTCTCAAAAAGGGTTTCTTCACCCCGGGAAGTTAATTAAATACCATTTGGAGGCATTTAATGTTCGAGCAAAAACGGCTGATTTTCGACAAAAGAGATAACACCCCCCCATTACGTCATGCTTCAGAAATGTGGAAAATGGTCCGTTTTCAAATGTTTTATTTTTGAACGTCAGTTCACATTTGTAGGTGGATCATCAGTGTTAGAGCTAAAATTAGCATGTTTAAAGTGATTTTCATGCTTCCAGGGGCCCAAAACACAAGATTTATGGAATGGTTAAAAGTGCATGAAAATGGCCAATTTACTCACTCTGAGTTCTCAAAAAGGGTTTCTTCACCCCGGGAAGTTAATTAAATACCATTTGGAGGCATTTAATGTTCGAGCAAAAACGGCTGATTTTCGACAAAAGAGATAACACCCCCCCATTACGTCATGCTTCAGAAATGTGGAAAATGGTCCGTTTTCAAATGTTTTATTTTTGAACGTCAGTTCACATTTGTAGGTGGATCATCAGTGTTAGAGCTAAAATTAGCATGTTTAAAGTGATTTTCATGCTTCCAGGGGCTCGGGAAGTTAATTAAATACCATTTAGAGGCATTTAATGTTCGAGCAAAAACGGCTGATTTTCGACAAAAGAGATAACACCCCCCCATTACGTCATGCTTCAGAAATGTGGAAAATGGTCCGTTTTCAAATGTTTTATTTTTGAACGTCAGTTCACATTTGTAGGTGGATCATCAGTGTTAGAGCTAAAATTAGCATGTTTAAAGTGATTTTCATGCTTCCAGGGCTCGGGAAGTTAATTAAATACCATTTGGAGGCATTTAATGTTCGAGCAAAAACGGCTGATTTTCGACAAAAGAGATAACACCCCCCCATTACGTCATGCTTCAGAAATGTGGAAAATGGTCCGTTTTCAAATGTTTTATTTTTGAACGTCAGTTCACATTTGTAGGTGGATCATCAGTGTTAGAGCTAAAATTAGCATGTTTAAAGTGATTTTCATGCTTCCAGGGGCTCGGGAAGTTAATTAAATACCATTTGGAGGCATTTAATGTTCGAGCAAAAACGGCTGATTTTCGACAAAAGAGATAACACCCCCCCATTACGTCATGCTTCAGAAATGTGGAAAATGGTCCGTTTTCAAATGTTTTATTTTTGAACGTCAGTTCACATTTGTAGGTGGATCATCAGTGTTAGAGCTAAAATTAGCATGTTTAAAGTGATTTTCATGCTTCCAGGGGCCCAAAACACAAGATTTATGGAATGGTTAAAAGTGCATGAAAATGGCCAATTTACTCACTCTGAGTTCTCAAAAAGGGTTTCTTCACCCCGGGAAGTTAATTAAATACCATTTGGAGGCATTTAATGTTCGAGCAAAAACGGCTGATTTTCGACAAAGAGATAACACCCCCCCATTACGTCATGCTTCAGAAATGTGGAAAATGGTCCGTTTTCAAATGTTTTATTTTTGAACGTCAGTTCACATTTGTAGGTGGATCATCAGTGTTAGAGCTAAAATTAGCATGTTTAAAGTGATTTTCATGCTTCCAGGGGCTCGGGAAGTTAATTAAATACCATTTGGAGGCATTTAATGTTCGAGCAAAAACGGCTGATTTTCGACAAAAGAGATAACACCCCCCCATTACGTCATGCTTCAGAAATGTGGAAAATGGTCCGTTTTCAAATGTTTTATTTTTGAACGTCAGTTCACATTTGTAGGTGGATCATCAGTGTTAGAGCTAAAATTAGCATGTTTAAAGTGATTTTCATGCTTCCAGGGGCTCGGGAAGTTAATTAAATACCATTTGGAGGCATTTAATGTTCGAGCAAAAACGGCTGATTTTCGACAAAAGAGATAACACCCCCCCATTACGTCATGCTTCAGAAATGTGGAAAATGGTCCGTTTTCAAATGTTTTATTTTTGAACGTCAGTTCACATTTGTAGGTGGATCATCAGTGTTAGAGCTAAAATTAGCATGTTTAAAGTGATTTTCATGCTTCCAGGGGCTCGGGAAGTTAATTAAATACCATTTGGAGGCATTTAATGTTCGAGCAAAAACGGCTGATTTTCGACAAAAGAGATAACACCCCCCCATTACGTCATGCTTCAGAAATGTGGAAAATGGTCCGTTTTCAAATGTTTTATTTTTGAACGTCAGTTCACATTTGTAGGTGGATCATCAGTGTTAGAGCTAAAATTAGCATGTTTAAAGTGATTTTCATGCTTCCAGGGGCTCGGGAAGTTAATTAAATACCATTTGGAGGCATTTAATGTTCGAGCAAAAACGGCTGATTTTCGACAAAAGAGATAACACCCCCCTATTACGTCATGCTTCAGAAATGTGGAAAATGGTCCGTTTTCAAATGTTTTATTTTTGAACGTCAGTTCACATTTGTAGGTGGATCATCAGTGTTAGAGCTAAAATTAGCATGTTTAAAGTGATTTTCATGCTTCCAGGGGCCCAAAACACAAGATTTATGGAATGGTTAAAAGTGCATGAAAATGGCCAATTTACTCACTCTGAGTTCTCAAAAAGGGTTTCTTCACCCCCGGGAAGTTAATTAAATACCATTTGGAGGCATTTAATGTTCGAGCAAAAACGGCTGATTTTCGACAAAAGAGATAACACCCCCCCATTACGTCATGCTTCAGAAATGTGGAAAATGGTCCGTTTTCAAATGTTTTATTTTTGAACGTCAGTTCACATTTGTAGGTGGATCATCAGTGTTAGAGCTAAAATTAGCATGTTTAAAGTGATTTTCATGCTTCTAGGGGCTCGGGAAGTTAATTAAATACCATTTGGAGGCATTTAATGTTCGAGCAAAAACGGCTGATTTTCGACAAAAGAGATAACACCCCCCCATTACGTCATGCTTCAGAAATGTGGAAAATGGTCCGTTTTCAAATGTTTTATTTTTGAACGTCAGTTCACATTTGTAGGTGGATCATCAGTGTTAGAGCTAAAATTAGCATGTTTAAAGTGATTTTCATGCTTCCAGGGGCCCAAAACACAAGATTTATGGAATGGTTAAAAGTGCATGAAAATGGCCAATTTACTCACTCTGAGTTCTCAAAAAGGTTTCTTCACCCCGGGAAGTCAATTAAATACCATTTGGAGGCATTTAATGTTCGAGCAAAAACGGCTGATTTTCGACAAAAGAGATAACACCCCCCCATTACGTCATGCTTCAGAAATGTGGAAAATGGTCCGTTTTCAAATGTTTTATTTTTGAACGTCAGTTCACATTTGTAGGTGGATCATCAGTGTTAGAGCTAAAATTAGCATGTTTAAAGTGATTTTCATGCTTCCAGGGGCCCAAAACACAAGATTTATGGAATGGTTAAAAGTGCATGAAAATGGCCAATTTACTCACTCTGAGTTCTCAAAAAGGGTTTCTTCACCCCGGGAAGTTAATTAAATACCATTTGGAGGCATTTAATGTTCGAGCAAAAACGGCTGATTTTCGACAAACGAGATAACACCCCCCCCATTACGTCATGCT